>NC_134491.1:69252952-69284603 GCF_040206685.1 Ascaphus truei
TTTTACTGTGTAATCTGTGCCTTCAAAAAGTATTGGTACCATGCTTGATTTTAAGACATATTAGAACAGGATAGACACTGGGATAAAGTTATTTACAACTGATTACAAAAAATTATAATATATACAGTACTAGCTGAGAGACCCGGCATTGCCCGTGAGTTAAATTTCCCGCTAGGAAAAGGGGGGGGAGAGGGGGGAAAGGGGGGGGGACAGTGGACAGGAGGAGGGGAGGGGGGGACAGTGGACAGGAGGGGGGAACAGTGGAGGGGGAGGACAGTGGACAGGAGGGTGGGGGGGCAGTGGACATGAGGGGGGGGGAGACAGTGGACAGGAGGGGGGGGAGACAGTGGACAGGAGGGGGGGGGGGAGACAGTGGACAGGAGGGGGGGGAGACAGTGGACAGGAGGGGACAGTGGACAGGAGGGGACGGGACAGTGGACTGAAGGGGACGGGGACAGTGGACAGGAGGGGACGGGGACAGGGGACAGGGGACAGGAGGGGACAGGGACAGGGGACAGGAGGGGACAGGGACAGGGGACAGGAGGGGACAGTGGACAGGGACAGTGGACAGGAGGGGACGGGACAGTGGACAGGAGGGGACAGGACAGTGGACAGGAGGGGAACGGGACAGTGGACAGGAGGGGGACGGGACATTGGACAGGTGGGGGACGGGACAGTGGACAGGTGGGGGATGGGACAGTGGTCAGGTGGGGGAAGTGGACAGTGGACAGGAGAGGGGGGACAGTGGACAGGAGGGGGGACAGTGGACAGGAGAGGGGGGACAGTGGACAGGAGGGGGAACAGTGGACAGGAGGGGACGGGGACAGTGGACAGGAGGGGGGGGCAGTGGACAGGAGGGGGGGTGGGTTGCTTAAAATTTCCCTCCTCTCACTCCCCTTGTATGTTTCTCGGCTCCCCCCCCCCCCTCTCTCTACGCTCCTGACCCCCCCCCCCTGTAGCTCCGGTCCCCACCCTACCGTGCCTGACACACACACAGTGTCACACACACACAGTGTCACACACACACACAGTGTCCCACACACACACAGTGTCCCACACACACAGTTTCGCACACACACAGTGTCACACACACACACACACACACACACACACACACACACACACACACACACACACACACACACACACACACACAGTGTCACACAGTGTCACACAGTGTCACACACACACACACACACACACACACACACACACACACACACACACACACACACACACACACACACACACAGTGTCACACACACAGTGTCACACACACACACACAGTGTCACACACACAGTGTCACACACACACACACAGTGTCACACACACACACAGTGTCACACAGTGTCACACACACACACACACAGTGTCACACACACACACAGTGTCACACACACACACAGTGTCACACACACACACACAGTGTCACACACACACACACACACACACACACACACACACACACACACACACACACACACACACACACACACACACACACACAGTGTCACAACACACACACACACACACACACACACACACACACAGTGACACAGTGACACAGTGACACACACACACACACACACACACACACACACACACAGTGACACAGTGACACAGTGACACACACACACACACACACACTGTCACACACACACACATACACAGTGACACACACACACACACACACAGTGACACACACACATACACAGTGACACACACACACACACGTCACCTCTCGTTCCGGCCGCCGCCATCTTAGTTACTCCGCGAGGGAGGAAGGGGGTCTTCCGGCCGCTGCCATCTTAGGTGCCGCGTGTCAGCTGCCTGTCCCCCCGCTGGGGAGGGGGGGAGGTGAGTGGAGCATTGGGGGGGAGGTGAGTGGAGCATCGGGGGGGAGGTGAGTGGAGCATCGGGGGGGAGGTGAGTGGAGCATCGGGGGGGGAGGTGAGTGGAGCATCGGTGGGGAGGTGAGTGGAGCATCGGGGGGGAGGTGAGTGGAGCATCGGGGGGGGGAGGTGAGCGGAGCATCGGGGGGGGGAGGTGAGCGGAGCATCGGGGGGGGGAGGTGAGCGGAGCATCGGGGAGGGGAGGTGAGCGGAGCACCGGGGGGGAGCTGAGCGGAGCACTGGGGGGGGTGCTGAGGGGGGGAGGTGAGTGTGATGGGGGGTGGGAGAGGACAGAGAGAGAGGTGTGTGTGTGTGTGTTGTGTGTGTGTGTCGTCACTCCGCCTCAGGCCAATGAGAGGTGTGCGGGGGCGGGCGGGCCAAGGGACCAATGAGATTTCCCCTAGGGACACAGGAAGATGCAGACAGGCATACAGTGCTTTCATTTTTATTATATAGGATGTATACCCATGCTGTGTTAACAGTGGGCATTAGCTTATATGGGCTCCATGTAACAATGGTTTTTCAGACAAAAGGTGACACATTGTGTGCACATTTGCATGTCATTTCCCAGAATCCCTTGCTGCGGTGGAAGCACTATATGCTGGGGATAATGGTAAAAGGCAGGGTTGCAGACCTGCCTAAGACATGTGAATGTGCTCACAAGTGATCTTTCTATTTGATATTATATATATATATATATATATATATATATATATATATATATATATATATATATAATATGTAGAGGTATCAGTACCGTGTTAGCCGAGCTTCAATAATCAAAAAATAAATAGATGATACCGTTCTGTGGCTAACGAAATGCTTTTATTTATTTGTGTATATACTGTGGGCTCTCCATTCATGTTACTTCACACTGATACACATACACACTCTTCCATCACTTGCTTTCAGGAACCTTTTGACACCTCCAGCCATATAACACATCCACACCGGGGGAAGGACCAGCACAGATAACATTCCAATAGACACTGTTTATAGTATAGCTTTTGCTTCATTCATTGTAACATCGCCGGAAGAAGAGATCCGTGTATCTCGAAAGCTCGCACAAATAAAAGCATTTCGTTAGCACAGAACGGTATCATCTATTTATTTTTTGATTATATATATATATATATATATATATATATATATACACACACACAGTGGTTGACAAATCACAAAAAAATCTACTCGCCACCTAGTACCAAACGTGTGCTGCTTGGGCCAATATTTACTCGCCCGGGGGTTAAATCCACTCGCCCGGGGTGAGCAAATGTATAGGTTTGTCAAACACTGTGTATATATATATATATATATATATATATATATATATATATATATATATATATATATATATATATATATATTTATATAGCCCCGGGTTAAGTTTGTACTCACTGACCCCCCCTCCGCGAGTGCCGAGCAGTCGCGGGTTCCGCCGGAGGCAGCGACGGGACCGCCGGCACTTCGCGAGGGTGGGGGCCAGTGCAGGGAGCGCTCAGCGTCCCTGGAGCTCCAGCGGCGTACCCGGCTAGCGGGGGCCGCCATGAAGTGTTGCGCGAGCATACGCGGGATCGCGCATAAGCAGGAGGTACCCTGGATCTAGGGAGAAGTTGCGCGAGGGTAGGGAAGCAGAGGGAAAGGTTGCGGCGGACATTAGGTGTTTGCGCAGGACGAGTGCGCACGTGCCCCCAATGCCCAGACAGGTCCCACGGGACTACAATTCCCATAGGGCCTAGAGAGGCAGGCACCAGGTGCCTGATAGTGGCCAATGAGGGCCAAGGATTCCCTGGAGGAGATATAGATACTTTTCGCGGGCTTTGGAGCAGGCAGTTGGAGCTGGGAGCAGGAAGGGGAAGGAAGGGTGCAGGGAGGAAGTGGCTCCTGCACCAGGTAAGGATCCCCAAGTCCCAAGCAGGCCTCAATCCCTGTTAGGGTAGTGGGTAGTACTGAGGGACAGCCCCTAGGTTAGGGACTCTGCCCTTAGGTGTGGGAGTGTGCAATTTTGTCAGTGTCACGGCTGGTAGTGCTGTGAGCGCTGACAAGTAGGCACAGTATGTGGAGCGGGTTGCTGCAGGTTGACTGAGTGTGCAGTGTGTTTCTTGCAGGCGCTGTTAGTATTAGCTAGAGTCAGGACTGGGAAAAGTTAGGGGAGCGGAACAGGCTATTAACCCCTTAGGTCCTCACTCCCCAGTTTGTGATGCTACAGGGACAGGCCCTAGGTTAGGGACCGGGTCACATAGTGCCAGTGATAGATAGGGACACAGCGGACGCTGCGGTTCTTGGGAAGAGGTTCGGGCTCAAGTCGTGGCCCACAGAGACTATATCCAGGGTGAGATCACCCTTGGCGGTCCTCGTACAAAGAACCAGTTTGGGATCAGACGGAATCACCGAGCGACGGATCCTTTGTGAAGCAGTTGCTGATCCGAGTACTGGAGTGCTCGGCAGGTACTTTACATCCACAAGTGCACCAATGGGCCCTTAGCTTAATAGTGACTGCGCAGTCACCCATATCCTCTCTCTGCAAGAGTGCGGGACATTGGGTGGGGATCCTATGGACACTGGGTGGGATCACTCGGTGTTGGGGGAAGCGTTTGGTGAGACGCCTTGATTATTAGTGTCTCCTCTGTAGAGGGACACCTGTTATTCTATTGTTGATATATGTGTGTATGTTCTCAAGTAAAAGGTATTGGTTATCATAAGGTGTTGTATGTTTCTTGCCCAGGGGAATCTCACATCACGGGGATCCTGGGTAAGTGGAGGCGCTGCGCTAAGGAAATGTGTAAGTGTTACCCCAGGCTCCCAGCTAGCAGAGGCTCATATCTCCTGGAGCCGCAGGTGTTATACAGTGACCAGTAGTTCCTTTGGGAGGGTTCAGAAAAAGGGCTACATATATATATATATATATATATAATCATTAAAAATGAATAGACGATACCATTCGGTGGCTAACGAAATCTTTTATTTATGCGAGCATTCGAGATACGCTGATCTCTTCTTCTGGCGATGTTACAATGAGTAAAGAATGTATGTAAATATAATTTTTTACAGCACCCACAGTGTATACAGCGCTTTACACAAGGTGTGTGTAGAGTGGGAGTGTATACCAATGGTAGGTGTAGAAATGTAAGAGTGTTCCATTACTATTAGTGTGTGTAGATACTATTTGGTCCCTATTGGTATATATGGATAACATTACATAGTGTATTAGTGTATTAATAGGTGTAAGTGAGTTTTAGTGTCACACAGTTTATCTTGACAAACAGTCAGGGGAGTTCCACACTGTTCGTTTGTGTTTGGAATTTCATTTCCCTTTGAATGTATGATGTGGAAAGTATTTATTTATGTAGCTTTCCACCATATTGTGTGTGTTTTTAATACCCCCTCCTTTCTGGCTCTGTCTATGTACCATCGGTTCCAGCAGGCCAATGGTTAAGTGAAAGTATAAACAAACCAGGAGCTTTTCAGTGGTGGCTCAGCCGTCACATCATGGGGAGTTGAAGTGTTTATTTCTCCGTGTGATTCCTGCTTGCTGCAAGTAAAGACCAGCTGTGTTTAACACAGCAATCATTTAGAGTCCCTGTCAGAGGGGGCGTGATGATTCTGATAGGCAGGGAGTGCCGATACGTCATCATAGGAGGCGGGAACGGGGGGTATTTAAATTGTAAGTGTTTGGTTTATGCTATACTCTTTGACAAAGGCCCTTGGCGGCTGAAACGCGTCAGAGTCTGTTTTGTTGCTGTTTTTTATGTGCCAATAAACGTTTTGTACCCAGCAATTTGCAATTTCGGTCCCACAAATTTTTTAAAAAGGCAGCTGCACCGCCATTCAAGAAACGTTTTCACCAAACGTTTTCACTAAATGTAGTTATGGGTCAGAATAAATTTGAGGCATTTAGTCACTATCTCTGTGAGTGGCACCTGCGGTCCCAGAAAGAATCTGCAGGCTGAAATCCCATCTTTGTGGGGGATGTTTGTGTCAAGTGATTCTACATCCATACCAAAAAATCCACTCACCACCTAGCCCTGCCCCTACTTTAAACAAATGGAATAAATTCCTAATAAGAATTGATTGTTTGTGCGTGACTAGTCTGGGTGGGTGGGTGACTGACATACTGGGTGACTAACTGGGTAGGTGGGTGTCTGGCTGGGTGGGTGACTGACTGGGTGGGTGACTGACCATGATGGAGTGGGTGGCTTACCTCGACCGGGTGGGTGGGTGCTTCTTCCTGCTTCTCTGCGCAGGGTGCTGCTTCCCTGTTCGCTGCCCGCCAGATGCTTCAGAGGAAGTTTCATAATTTTTTACTCCATTTTATGTTGCCTCGCTTCCCCCTGCCCCCGATCCCCGTGGCTGCTGCCTGGAGTGAGAGGTAAGATCTGGAAGGGGAGGGGGGGGGCGGCCGACTGGCTGGCTAATTCCTGTAGGAGCATTTAGTTCCCTCCCAGCCCCTGGTCCCCATAGCTGCTGCTCGGGGCAGGAGGCTGGTGTGGGGAGAGCCGGGTTGGTGACTGTGGGCTCACCATAGCGCTTCCCCTCCATCCCACATTGAGAGCTGGGGGGAGCAATTCCACAGACGGCATTTGCGGTGCTCCCCCACCCCCACCCCTGATACCCAGTCCCGATGGCTGCTGCCCGGGGTGGCAGGTAGGCGCAGGGGGAACCAGGTTGGCATGCGCTCGACACAGCGCATCACCCTCCGACCCACGTTCCCCTCGGGTGCCCATTGGGGCGGGGAGACAGGACCAGGTGGAAGCAAAGAAGGGGTCTGGCAATTAGTGGGTGATTGGGGGGGAGCCGACCGCCTGATGCCACTCATCCCCCAGCCCTGCAGGCCGGACACCCTGCTTCCCTGCGCACCGGGTTCTCCGGCCGGAGTATTCTTTTGCGCATGCACCAAGCCTGAGGACCCGATCACGCCCTGAGACTATATCCCGCACTGCAGCTTCACCTCGCCACCAGGTAAAATGCAGTCGCCATGGGCGTCCGGGCGAGGATTGCTTGGTACCATATATGTTTTGTCAATTGAATATAACATTTGTCTCCCCTGTCTTTTGTTATTTGCCACGCTCAGTAGCACTCCTTTTGACATATATATATATATATATAAATGATGTGGTGGGTGTTGGGGTTTGAGCTTGCTGGGAATGTGTGTTTTTAGAGTTCCATACATCCTGATACCAAAGATTCATCCAGGGCATTAGTGAACTATTTTTTTTTTAGCTCCATTGTCCCAAGATACTCTTCAGTAGTCAGTGTTTCTTCTCCCATTTAGAAAATCAAAAAGGCCATCAAACTGGATATGAGTCGGCAGGCCAATATGAAGCGACAACATCATTGATGGGAACTGGCAGCCATCTTTGAATATCCAAAAAGAATACCCAACGAAAAGTATACTGTAAGTATCTTGGAAATAGGGTGAACCCAAGTTTATTAATGAATTCCTGGTAAATCAATGACAAGAGAAGAAAGCAATTGTAAAGGGCGCAATTCAAATTGTTTATAAACTATATAGATGTAGCCAGGTCCCCTTTTGCCATACTGACCCCCCTCCTTCCACTGCGCAGGGCCGCCGAGGATGAGGGAGTGAGGGGTACTGGTGCGCGAGCCGCGCATTACCTAGAGTTGCGGCCGGTTGCCAGGGACGCGATCGGGCCGGTTGCTGGGGACGCGATCGGGCCGTTGTGAAGGCCGCGGTCGCGTTGCTGCGGTCCCGGCGGTCCGTGGAGCAGGGCGCCGCCATTGTTAGATGCGGTGCGCATGCGCAGGGTCTAGGAGCGCCGGGAGGACTCCAGGGAGTTCGCGCATGCGCAGTGAAGAGCCAGAAAAGCCCGATATGGAAGATGCCGGGATTTTGACGGAGTCTCGGGGGCCCTACGCGTCACCCATAGTGGTGGTGCGTAAAAATAACGGGTCCGTACGACTGTGTGTAGACTATAGAACTCTGAACAATCGTACGATACCGGATCAATACAACCTTCCACGCATTGAAGAGATCCTGAATGCTCTGAATGGAAGCCAATGGTTCAGCGTGCTCGATCTTCGATCTCGGTACTATCAGGTAGCTATGAATGCCGAGGATCAGGAGAAGACAGCTTTCGTCTGCCCCCTTGGGTTCTACCAGTTTACCCGAATGCCCCAAGGTATATGCGGGGCCCCGGCTACTTTCCAACGGCTGATGGAAAAGACTATCGGGGACATGAGCCCGCGGGAGTGTCTTGTATACCTGGATGACATCATCATCTTCGGAAGAACTCTGGAAGAGCACGAAGAGTGATTACTTAAAGTGATCGACCATCTGGGGAAGGAAGGGTTGAAATTGTCTCTAGACAAGTGCCGGTTTTGCCATACCTCAGTGACCTACGTGGGACACATCGTGTCCGCCCAAGGGATCGCCACCGACCCCGCCAAGGTAGAAGCAGTAGTGAACTGGCCTCGTCCAGAGAATGTCACGGAGCTGCGGTCTTTCCTGGGATTCTGTGGGTATTATCGTCGCTTCGTGAAAGGGTACTCTAGTAGAGCTAAACCCCTGAATAATCTTTTGAAGATATACCCCTCAGAGACCGGCAGGAAGGCTGTATCGGCGCGCCAACCGTTTGGTGATAAATGGACGTCTGAGTGTGAGCAAGCCTTCCTGAAATTGAAGAAGTGTCTGACCGAAGCGCCGGTGCTTGCGTATGCTGATCCCGAACAGCCATACGTTCTACATGTGGATGCCAGTCTCAATGGACTGGGGGCCATCCTGCACCAGAAACACCCTGAGGGTCTTCGGCCTGTAGACTACATCAGCCGCAGCTTGACACCCAGTGAACAGAGATACCCCGTCCACAAATTGGAGTTCCAGGCTCTCAAGTGGGCTATCACCGAGAAGCTCCACGATTACCTGTACGGTGTTACCTTCGAGGTAAGGACGGATAACAATCCTCTCACCTATGTCAATACCTCTGCCAAATTGGACGCCGCCGGACACCGCTGGCTGGCCGCCTTAAGCAACTACAGGTTCTCCATGAAGTATAAGCCGGGACCTTTGAATATAGGGGCTGACGCGCTATACAGACGATCCGGGTTAAGTGCTATTCCAGATGATGATGAATGGGAGGAGCTCCCAGGACCCGGAGTACGAGCTATGTGTAGCATGGCCGCTATCGTCAACGACCAAGTAGCCTTTTCAGAATTATGAGTGGCTGATTCATTGGGATGCCGGTCGCAGGCTGTCCCAGCTGCCTACTGCGACCCAAAGGGGATGAATATCACGCATGACAAGGTCTTACGGTGGAAGGATCTGGTGGACTACCAAATACGAGACCCTGTAGTTAGTATCATCAGGCGAGCCATTGAAAAGAAGAACCCAGCCCTTCTGAAACACGCGCCCAATGGCTTGGTGGCCTTGCTCATGCGGGAATGGGACAAATTCGAAATAGACAATTGCTTACTCTATCGGGTGGTGCAATACCACAACCACCCGGATAGGCGCCAACTAGTCCTCCCTAAGAACTTGCAATACCTGGTGTTGAAGTCCCTACATGATGATCATGGACATTTTGGTACAGACAAGACTTTTGGGTTGGTCCGAGATCGCTTTTTCTGGCCCAAGATGCGAGAGGCCGTTGAACGTCACTGTCGCCGCTGTACTAGGTGTATACCGCGCAAGACCCTGCCTAAACGAGCAGCCCCCATGGGCCATCTAAAAAGTTCTGGCCCCATGGACCTTGTGTGTATGGACTTTCTGTGCATTGATTGCCGGGGAAAATGCAACGTGCTGGTCGTCACGGACCATTACACCAGGTATGCCCAGGCCTTCCCCACGAAAGATCAGAAAGCCATCACAGTGGCCAAAATATTATGGGAAAAGTACTTCATGCACTACGGTCTTCCCAACCGCCTTCACTCCGACCAAGGACGGGACTTCGAGAGCACGCTGATTCGAGATATGCTCAAAATGCTGAGCATTTCCAAATCACGAAAGACTCCATATCACCCCGAAGGAGATGCCCTGCCAGAACGATTTAATCGAACCTTACTGGACATGCTCGGAACTCTGCAGAGCGCTCAGAAAACTGAATGGAGTCGGCATGTGGAGGCCTTGGTGCATGCGTACATTTGTACCAGACACGAGTCAACTGGATTCTCCCCATACTTCCTCATGTTTGGGCGAGAGGCGAGACTGCCAGTGGATGTGCGCCTTCGCGTCTCGACAGATGGGATACACAACGCTACCCATTTCAAATACGTGCAAAGGCTCAAAGACAGCTTGCAGCAGGCCTATCAACAGGCTGAAAAGGCTACAGCTAAGCTGAATGCTGACAATAAAAGGCAATACGATCATAAGGTCAAATATCGGGAACTTCGTCCTGGGGATGCTGTGTTGCTTCGCAATCTGGGAGTCCCGGGAAAACACAAATTGGCCGACCGATGGAGAGACGGAGTGTATGAAATAGAGTCCCAGATGCCTGGCCTCCCGGTCTATCGCATCAAAGACACTGACGGACGGGTAAAGGTATGGCACCGTAATCATCTTCTCCCCATTCCACAAGTGGAAGATGAAGAGAAAGAGATGCTGTCCACACCGCTCAACGGTGAGCCTGACTTATCAGAGTTGGGTCAAGAGACTGTCGATAACAAGACCCACTCTGAAACTCCTGAAGATCCTATGGAAGGACCCTCTCAGAGGGACTGCTCCACAGAAGGGGCATCTCCCGGAGGAGCTACGGGTAAAGGGCCCCATAGGCCAACGCCTACTAAGATGGCACCAACAGGCCAGCCTTTGGATCCACAGAGCCCGAGCTTTGTGCCTAACAGAGACTGTTCAGAGACATTTCTCCCCTCAAGGGAAGAGGCTGAGCCCCAGGACTGTGTTTATTACTCCCCTGAGGGAATTGCAGAAGAACAGCTCCGACGGAGCCAAAGAGTCAGGTACCCTCCAACTCGGGTAGCCTATGATGAAATGGGGGCACCCCATTATGAGGCTCAGCAGTGCTCTCGGAGCAAGATCCAATCTGTGATTGTGATGCTCACAGAATTGTGCAATATCGTGTAGAGTCATGCATGTGCTAAGTTATGTTTTCAAATGCATTTCATTATATAACTTCTGTATATAGTTACATTGAGTTGTGTCCCAAGCGAGGACGTTGGGGATTTTACAAGGGGGAGGATGTAGCCAGGTCCCCTTTTGCCATACTGACCCCCCTCCTTCCGCTGCGCAGGGCCACCGAGGACGAGGGAGTGAGGGGTACTGGTGCGCGAGCCGTGCGTTACCTAGAGTTGCGGCCGGTTGCCAGGGACGCGATCGGGCCGGTTGCCGGGGACGCGATCGGCCGTTGTGAAGGCCGCGGTCGCGTTGCTGCAGTCCCGGTGGTTCGTGGAGCAGGGCGCCGCCATTGTTAGATGCGGTGCGCATGCGCAGGGTCTAGGAGCGCCGGGAGGACTCCAGGGAGTTCGCGCATGCGCAGTGAAGAGCCAGAAAAGCCCGAGAAGCCCTAGCCAATGAGAGGAGGGCTCTGTAAGGGGACTTCAAGTCCCATGAGCCTCTGAGCGGCCCCATGACGCCAGGGAGCCAATAGGGCTGCAGGAGCTCTGATTGTAACAAAGTGATACAATTCGCGGGCTTGGAGCACCCTAGGCAGTTGGTGACAGGAGCAGCTAGTGGAAGGGGGTAGGGTGTAGGAGTCAGTGACTCCCTGCACTAGGCCAGTACTCCCCTAGGCCCCAGATAACCCTGAGTCATCCTAGCTGAGTGTTGTAGGGACAAGCCCTAGGTTAGGGACTCAGCCCCATTATCTAGTTATTAGTAGTGAACAAAGAATATTGATCGGTTGCTGAAAGAGAGCTGGACTATCTTCACGGAGGCCAAGCAAGCAGTGACTGCGGCCTGCGGGCAGCAGACAGATCCTCGCCAAGGCACAGACGGTGTGGAGCTGCGGTGATATTATCCACGCCGGAATTCACCCCACGCGTAGGAGGATATCACGACGATCCAACCCCAGTGGTATAGCGGCACCCGTGGCTGGAGCCCGGGGAGGTAACCCACTACCTCACGTGCACCAACAAGGCCTATCCCCAGACATAGTGGCTGCGCAGTCACACACACACACTTGTATATGACTTGGGAGTGCGAGACATTGGGCTGGGTTCACTGGACACGGGGTGAGATCATTCTGTGGGGGTGTTAGCGTCCGCCGTGACGCATAAGGGTTAGCGTCCGCCGTGACGCATAAGGGTTAGCATCCGCCGTGACGCATAGATTGTGGGCTCCCGCCTTGGTGCAAGTTAGTGTAAGCGTCCTGCTCGACGCAGCAAGTGTCTCCTCTAGAGAGGGACACAGGTTATTAAGGTATTGATGTGATATGGTTGCTTGCTTGTTAGTAAAAGGTTATGGTTAATATACATGCTGTGTATGGTATTATTGATTGTCCTGCGAGGAACCACTCCCCCTCTGGTGGGAGCCATCGCAGGTGGAGGCGCTGTACCGAGTAAGTGGTTACCCATAGTGTTAAATTGCCCCAGGTTCCCCGTGGCGGAAGCTCAGCCCTCCTGTGAGCCAACAGGTAATGCACCACACCCGAGTAACACTGTATGTTTCCCCGCACCCACAGTATAATCTGCGATTGGGGGGGGGAAACCCGTTACATATATATATATATATATATATATATATATATATATATATATATATATATATAATCACTTTAAGGGACCATAGATAAAAACATTTACAATACTATGTACTCACACATCAAAAAGAAACACTTTTGTAAAGAATAAAATAAAGAAAATGTTCAAAAAAGAATAATTGCCTGAGAACAGTGTTCAGTCTCACTCCTCCTGTGTTTATTCTGCTGGCTGGAAACTGAGGGCAGCGCTTTCTCCTGGGGTGTCCTCCGGACTGCTCAGCTATTTGGGTGTACCTGGCAGATGTCCGCTTGAAGACCCACTAACCTCCGTTTCTTGGTGGGGGCTATTGATACTCTCCACGGGTGTTCTCTTTGGTGTTTACTTTTTGAGCTTGTCCTTCCCCCGGTTCCTCCCTGCTATGACATCAGCAGGGAGTCGTGTCTTCCTCTGTATTCCAGCTGATGCTGCAGCTCACTGAGTCAATTAACTTTGTTCAACTCAGTAGTGGGATCGTAGAGACCTCACTGTAGGCTGTTGTCTATGCTTCTGTGCTTGCTCCTCCTCCTACGCGTTTCTCCACGTATTGTGGCTTCGTCAGGGATAGGTCTGGGATAGGTCTGCATTTCTCAATTCCCCAATACATAATTTCATTAATTACAATCTTGAAAAGAGCCTGTGTAAATGTTCACTAATTAAACCATTGGTGACAGCTTGTTACAATCTGACTCTAATTGGTGTCTTGGTTGGGTGACTGGGTAGCTATCAGTGGTTATTTCACATAACAATTGAAACATCTTATTATCTAAGTGCATAATTGGCAACATAAAATTGAGTTTTCAAAAATTCTATTGGTTCAGGGAACTTACAATATACCATTCACTGTAGCATTCTATGTATTCAATTTAGACCATCTTTGAATAATATTTCCATTAATCTCACAGATATATTCTTGCATTCATTTAATACTTATGTGGAATAGTTTATGTTAAAACTTAGCGCGCCCCAGATGCACTCAGGTGCGTGTACATTGGTACACACTTCTTTAAAATCAATGACTTCTTTCCTTAAAGTACGAGACATGCATTTAACCCTCCTGCTGCCAGAGGGCCTGCACGGCACTGCTCTGGAATTGAAGTGGTTAACAGCACCATATTTTGAACAGCTACATTTTGTTTTATTACTGAAATCAATAAACCTGATAAAAATTCAACAGCCTCTAAGTAAATGTGTAATTTATCCTTTCAGTGCATTGATCCTGTATAAATAAAACCCTGGGGCGGATTCTGTGTGCTTTGAATCTTCTGCATTATATTTTGTTCGATAACTGGTTTAGTAATGTTACAAGGTAAAGTTTTGTATTTTTTTTCTCTGACCCTGAAAACTGATGTAATGATACTGTAAATGTGCAGCATAGGATCTATACAGGACATATTAACAGCTCTTTTAAGGCTCACTCTCTTTGTGAGGAAGCTCACCCTATTACATACATCAGGAGTCATACTGAACATAAAGTCACATACAAAGGACTTTAAGAGTATCTCTCTATTAAAAGTGTCACCGCCTATTTACATTCAGTGGATCCCTGTATGCTGCTCCAATTCACTGGATCAACAATCATCTTATCTATGTAAACCTCGGAACAAAAACAAATGAGTGCAACAACAAAAAAAAAGACATAAATCTTTATATTACACTTAAAAACATAAATGTGAGAAAAATAACTCACTTTAAAATGACAATACTATTAAATTATCCATTTGAAATTGTATTAATGATAATAATAGATCTCACACTCTTATTAGTTAGTTCTCCGAATCACGTCTCCCCGAAGGTCCAAACCTCCTGGAGCAAGTTGAAAAAGCTGAGTCAATCTTCCAAGCTACTAACACCGAACGAGCAGGCAGTGTCTGGATCCACTCCAGGAATGTCCGCTACCTCGGCGTCGTCAAGCAAGCCGTTGTCCTTGTTGGTCGTGGTCCCTAGGGAGTGATGCGTCCAATCCGGAAATCAATCTCCGTGTTATATTCGGGTACATGAAAAATTGTAATATAGGACTCCAAAGATTGCTCAGAACTCCCGTTTGGCTACAATGCAAGAACATAAACAGAACAAACGTCACAAAGTCCAAGTACTGTAGCTTGGAAGATTGGCCCCGCTTTTTAAACTTGCTCCAGGTGGTTTGGACTCTCTGGTAGACGTGACTCGGGGACAAACTACTGAGAGTGTGAGATCTATTATTATTATCATTACTACAGTTTCCAACTGATAATTTAATAGTATTGTAATTTTAATGTGAGTTATTTTTCTCATGTTTATGTTTTTAAGTGTTACTCTATATAAAGATTTAGATTTTTTTCAGAGGTTAACACATTTTAGCATGGTAAGGTGTATTTAATGAAGTCAATTAGATTATAAAATTCTTTCCAAAAGTTTGTTTTTTGGCCGGTTAACACCTGTAAGTACATTAATTGCTCCAATTGCCTTTGACAGCATCATCCTATTAAACCTTAGGATCTCCCTTTTCAGTAACATACTCGTATACTTCAATAGATTTTCTTACCTTTTGTTGTCTTCACCTTCCGATTCCCAGGGTCTCAGGAAGCCATGTCCTCAGATGATTCTTCTTCTTCTCCTTCTTCCACTTCCTCTTCTTCTTCCGT
Organism: Ascaphus truei; assembly: GCF_040206685.1. Classification (NCBI taxonomy): domain Eukaryota; kingdom Metazoa; phylum Chordata; class Amphibia; order Anura; family Ascaphidae; genus Ascaphus; species Ascaphus truei. Next base: position 69,268,114 of record NC_134491.1, read on the forward strand.
CCTTTTTGATGATGTCACATACTTTCCAAAAATTGACCCAATTCACATGGTTTACTATAAACAATCAGATTGGGTACATACATCTCCAATTTCATTGGTTGAAGTAACGTGATGTCAGCCATCTTGATTTTGGTGACTTCATCTTAAAGGGAAAGGAAGCACAGCCTTTTTAATTGGCTTACCAGCACCCCATACAGGGGTCTTTATCTTGGGAAATAGGGGGTCCCCGAGGCTGAAATCAATGTGGTTCAGCTCAGGAGGCCCCCTGCTCCCACACACTTATCAAAATATATTTTTTTATTGCATGATCGCCTGTAAGAGCCGTGAATGGAGACCCAGCATCTCCATACAGCTCTTCTAGGCTGCAAATGTTTCTATTAGTTATCACGCTATAGGATTTATAGCACGATAGCACTGATACAAAAAACAGGTCAGACAATAGTGCATTTTTTTAATCATCCTTAAAAAAAAAAAAAGGCCTTCATTCTTAGTGAATACCATTTTTGGCCTCATGGTGTGCGATAAATAAATGCATAGGGGCCTATGCACTAAGCGCCAATAAGCCACATATTGAGGCCTTTTCACCAAGTGGTTCCTGTGGGTGTCCGGAGGTCCTCAAGTGGTCCCTGTGGGTGTCCGGTGGTCCTCAGTTGGTCCTTGTGGGTGTCCAGGTGTCCTCCTTGGGTGGTCCCCACAGGTGTCCGGGAGTCCTCTGTGGAGGAAAAAGTGGAATACATTGCAATAAATACACCTCCCCCCCGGCGATTCTGCAAGCTTTCGTACCGCAACGTCATCAAAGTCAATCCAACGCCATCCACCTTGAAGATCCGGAACAGGTAACAAAAATGTTCTCTCTTTTAACTTCTATCACCGTCTTCTTTCTTTATCTGTCATTATTTCTTTCTTTTCTTTAATCTTCTATCTTCATCTGTCAATCTAAAACTCAATGTTAAATACAGAACAGAAAGTTCTCTCGTTCTCTTCTTCCTGTTAAATGAGGCATCCAGGCCTTATATAGGGCCAGTGATGTCACATTTTCATGTCAGTTGGTACAGCTCCAATCTGATTGGACACTGTATCATCTGCCCGTCTCCTTTATTTGTTACCGCGGGGACCACCTTGAGGCCTACGGAGCCTAGTGGGGACCACCCGAGGGCCCCCAGACACCCATGGGAACCCCCCGTGTGCCCTGTGGGACTCATAGACACCCGCGGGGATCACCCGGGGACCACCCGGTGAGCTCCACCGGCCGCCAACCAGTGGTATTAATCCCATGTCTAAAAACATAAATAATGTTTTTATGTGGGGGCACAGGGGGTTGGTTGTGTATTGGTTTTTACTACATATTTGAATTTAATTTTTCTTACTAGTGTTGATGAGCTGGGGGTGTCCGGCGCAGAACCGCAATGATTTCAGGTCCGGGGACCTCCTGCTTCCTGATATACAGACCCCGTTATATATATATATATATATATATATATATATATATATATATACGTGACCCGGACATTTCAATGCATAGGAGATACCGGCACCCCATAACGGGGCCTGTATCTCGAGAAGCAGCGGGTTCCCCGGACCTGAAATCAATGCGGTTCTGCTCCGGAGACCCCCTGCTCATCTACACTAGTAATAAAATATAAATATTTTTATTTCGGACGAGATTTGCCAAGAGAGAAAGGCGTCTCTCTCTCTTGGCAGCAGAATCAACTCGCAGAGTGAGCCCTTTTCGAAGTGCAGATCATCTCGTCGCTGGCTACTCGCCATGTTTGCAAATGTTGCTATCACTCGTATTTGGGCCTTTCTGCATACCGTAAAGCAACGCTGTAAAAAATGGCTATTTTAAAACCCAGGCGATTTTTTCTATTGGACTTTACTGCATGAGCCCCAAGTGTTTCAATATTGTTCAACAGTATCATCCTTTTACAAGTTAGAATCCCCCTCTTACATATAATCCAATCAATCTAAAAAATGATTGGCACCCGTAGTAACATCCTCCTAATAGTCAAGATCTCTGTCTCACTGTCTTACTTACATCGATAACTCCTTAAAACGTTGTAGTATAATCTTTCAAAAGTTTGGATTGCCCTCTTACACATAACAGTTGCCTTTGTAGACTTCAATAGTATCCCTCTCTTATATGCAGTACCAGGACCACCTTCCTACACACCAAACATTGCCCATATAGACTTAAATAGTACCATCCTCTTACAAGCAAGGACCACCTTCATACACACTAATAATTGCCCCTATAGTAAAGTAAAATAACCACTTATAAGTGCACTAGTAGCATGACCGCTATACCTTTAAGCTTCCTTCTTGAAATAGGATTTTGTAAAATCGCATTCAATTTAGTACTGAACCTCTGTTTTCATTTGCTACATATTTTCATGCTGCCAGAAGATGCCTCAAGCAATATTTGTTTTTAAGAATTACAAGCTTGACAAATATTTGATAGGTAATTGACTTCAGATGCTAGATACATATTACATGGCGTTTAAAAATTCAGCTGCATTAACTTCTCTAATACCAGAATTGGCCTATATTTACAATGCAGTGCTATCTCACAACACAACTTATTGTCCATAGAAGTGAATACGCGGTAAGGTGTCTTGCCAAAAGGTCAAAATCCAAAGAGATGTAACGCACCGCCAAAGAGAGTGGGTCAAAAAGTAGTTTAAAAATAAATCTTTATTTGTCCATAAAAAACTCCTTGATAAAGTGCTATACGCAAGAAACATGTAGGAGGTTTACACTTCTGTTTTTTATGGACGAATAAATATTTATTTTTAAACGACTTTTTGACCCACTCCCTTTGGCGGTGCGCTACATCTCTTTGGATTTTGATCTGGACTTTCTACTAGTGGCAGCACGCCTCAGGACAAGCACAGGATGGGGGCACTCCAGAGATGTGAGTAGCAATCTTCATTTAACATTGTATTATCTGTGTGGTTCAATAGAGATCCAGGGATCATCCCAATGAGGGGTGGAGTAGCGGGATATTTCCCCTGGCTCTGCCCCTTCAGGGATTATTGGTCCGTTTGAGGATTCCATACCACCTGAGTATTATACAAACTATGAAAACCCCTTGAACCAGTGCTGTGGATTTATATGGATAATCATTATCAGATATATTATGCGGATCCGGCACCAGAGCGCTGACACCACAATCAAATCGTCTTACCAAATGGCCCTGCTTAATAAATATGGTCCAACGTATCTTGTATTGATACATACAGTAGGCCCAGATTGACTGAGGTCAGTTACAGACTTAACGAGGTGCTAAAATAACGCCTCATTAAGTGTAACATGTTTCTCCCCAAACACTCATTTATACAACATGTGGAGAGATTTCTGTGCACAAACACACATGAGAAACCTGGGGGAAATGCTAATTTAAATAATTTGAATATACATATTTTAAAGGTATAACAGCAGATTATGAGCCCTCATTTAAAGGACTTCTTTGGATCTGGGCCATAGAGAGATGTACTTTATGTATCAAGATTGAGCAGTTTTCTCTATGACACAAAACAAAGGTTTAAATTTGGGTCAATTTGAGTCAACACCATATGTATCAATTGTACATACCGGACAGGAGATTATAAATCAATATACTCTGTTTTTCAAATTCAATCCCTTTTTTGGATAAATCTGAATATTCAAGTATTGCAGAATGTTTAGACGTTGGTGACCAGATATATGGTTTAGCTGTACTAATGTTCAGGTGTTTTACACGTGTATTTTATATTATAATTTTTAATAAATTGTTCTTTTTTAATTTAAATGTTCTGTCTTTGATGACGCCAAATCAATTATATTTCTCTTATCTTGGTTACAACCATCAGTCCATGCGCCACAGATTCCCCTTATTTTCCATTGTTTGGTACCCACTATTTATCTCCGGCTGCAGAATTGATTGCCTGTGACTAATATACCTCATTGCTTAATGATCAAAGAGTATGCCACACAAATTCACTGTATATAAAGTGGCACTATAACATTAGCGCCCTAATCACGTATTACATTAAATCTCTACATTATTGTAATAGTTAGAGATCGGCGAATCCTTGACTCATTTTTCACAGCCGCAGCATGGGTCTAAAAAGTGACATTCTACCTACTTTTGTGTGTATACAATACCACCGGCTGCCAACAGACAAGTTCCAAATTCTGAAAGAGAGAGGGTCCTATTTTACTAGATTACAAAGTGCTATATACAGTATATCCAGTCAGACCAACCTTCTAGCAACATGTGTAGAGAACATATTTCAGGGTCTGAAACTTCAGGGCAAATCGAATGTATAAACATTAGAGAATCGAATGTCTACACATTCACAGGGCAAATGTTACAACATTCGCGTAAAAGGAAAATGACGATTGTTTTAGGAGCATTCCCCCAATTTTGTTTACTGTCCAAACCGTCTACAAATATTTGTCTGCAAATCTAATTTTGTTTTTTAAAAAAAACTGCAAAGTATTCGCAGCTCGAATTGTTAAACATTTGCTCATCTCTGTGTGGATGAAGCCTCCTGTGGCGCTGAGGGAAGAATGGACGTTGATTCTTGTGCAACAGTTCTTTTCTTTGAGCTGAAAAAACCTCAGAAAAGGAAGGCAAAAAAAGGCAAAAAACACTGCAATAGTGTATTACCCAGAGACATACTATTGTATATAAATTGAGAGCATTTATTAAAACATAACAATTAAGACATTTTGACATGAATTATGAAACAATTAATAGATTAATCGGATAAGAAATAAAACTTCCAAGCGCTTGTGCTAAGGAAGATGTGCTGCTCCGCCGTGATAAAATTGAAATCCTACTCACCGAACATGAGTAGGACATGTGCAAGGGTTTAGGGTCTTTTCCTCCAGAAGACACCGCTCGCTGTGGGGTGCGTCCGTCTGTTGATGCGGGGGGACCGGCTTCAATGCTCGTGGACTCGTGGATTACTTGCCGCCAGAGTTCGCCTGATCGTCTCCTCCGATGACGTCACCACCTGGATTTCAAAGCTACGGTGTCCCTGAGTTGCCAAAAACCTTTCCAACGCGTTTCGAAACTCCTATTAATGGGTCTCTTCGTCAGGGATGGTTGCTACACGGGATTATGCTTCTATTTATACCCCAGAAAGTTCAAATGGGATAGTTGATGTAATTGTCTTTTGGGTACACCCTAATTAAAGTCCTTCGTTTTAGGAATACAAATATATCAATTGCATTACATTAAACATTTATACATTAAACAGCTATAAACAGATAACATGAAACATAGAATTTTAATCATAAGTGAAGCTTAATAAAAAATCATAAGTAAAGCTTAATAAAAATCATATTGATAGATGAAGCGCAATAAAATCAATGAATGTTATATACATTATTATGACAAGTAATTACTCTCATTCATGCTTAGACCCAGGGACATATATTTATGGTAGGATTTCAATCCAATGATTGATGAATTAATAAGCTCATTTAGAACTAATGTTCAAATGGAAGTTCTTCCTTATACAAAACTATAAGGAAGAACTTCCATTTGAACATTAGTTCTAAATGAGCTTATTAATTCATCAATCATTGGATTGAAATCCTTGATTTTATTGCGCTTCATCTATCAATATGATTTTTATTAAGCTTTACTTATGATTAAAATTCTATGTTTCATGTTATCTGTTTATAGCTGTTTAATGTATAAATGTTTAATGTAATGCAATTGATATATTTGTATTCCTAAAACGAAGGACTTTAATTAGGGTGTACCCAAAAGACAATTACATCAACTATCCCATTTGAACTTTCTGGGGTATAAATAGAAGCATAATCCCGTGTAGCAACCATCCCTGACGAAGAGACCCATTAATAGGAGTTTCGAAACGCGTTGGAAAGGTTTTTGGCAACTCAGGGACACCGTAGCTTTGAAATCCAGGTGGTGACGTCATCGGAGGAGACGATCGGGCGAACTCTGGCGGCAAGTAATCCACGAGTCCACGAGCATTGAAGCCGGTCCCCCCCGCATCAACAGACGGACGCACCCCACAGCGAGCGGTGTCTTCTGGAGGAAAAGACCCTAAACCCTTGCACATGTCCTACTCATGTTCGGTGAGTAGGATTTCAATTTTATCACGGCGGAGCAGCACATCTTCCTTAGCACAAGCGCTTGGAAGTTTTATTTCTTATCCGATTAATCTATTAATTGTTTCATAATTCATGTCAAAATGTCTTAATTGTTATGTTTTAATAAATGCTCTCAATTTATATACAATAGTATGTCCCTGGGTAATACACTATTGCAGTGTTTTTTGCCTTTTTTTTGTCTTCCTTTTCTGAGGTTTTTTCAGCTCAAAGAAAAGAACTGTTGCACAAGAATCAACGTCCATTCTTCCCTCAGCGCCACAGGAGGTTTCATCCACACAGACTTCATATCTGGTTGGGAGATACACTGGCGACACACTTTATTCAAGCTCGGCTAGTCCCACGAATTCGGGTATACTCGGGTGTATTGAGGTTTGTGACTGTTTTCTGCCCGAGTGCATTGCGTTATTTTCCAGGCAGGGATTGAAGCCTTTTTTTCCCGCTGGCTGCAATACTGCACAGTATATATATATATATATATATATACTGCATTACAATTCATGAATTTATGCCATCTGGTAGACACGCGAAGCATTGCAGCCTATTAAATCCTATTCATTATCATTTAACAGATCAGCCGCCCGTCAGCCAGGCATGAACCCAGGCTGGGAAGGCAAACGCAACGGGGCTTGTCAGAGGTGAGGAGCGGCGCATTCCAGGTATCTGCCAGGTACATACTGGGTATTTGCTCGAATAAAGTGTGTCGCAGCAGTACCAGATCAACCTTTTAGGCTGTTCAAGGACTACCTTACCAACTCTGTATCACAGGTTCAATTAATATTGTATATTGTTTGCACTAGCGCTATTCACACTTATTTCTTCACCAATTTGCTCATCTCTACTAACAGTCATTTTAAATGACACAGCTTTGTACAGGAAAGCCAAATATATTGTGTGCATTGGAAATCCATATTTTTTGGGCCACAGCTTTCCCTGAAGGTTTTCTTCCGCTGTACAAACCTTGCTAATCACAAAGCAGAAACCAAATTTTTTTGCCTCCCACAGCTTTGTTTTCTAATTAAAATACAGTGCCTCGGTTTAATGTTTGTAACAAGTTTGCTGCTGGGACTTTAGTATATTGCTTCTGGCACATTTCCATTAGAAGAAAGTTTTAAAATATATTAGGAGGTGCAGAGACGTATTGGATTTTCCATAAAGGGAAATATATTATAATCTCTTTATTATAGTTAATTAAATATATGTTTAATAGGTTTTCAAATGAAACTCCTAGAGGTCAACTTTGTAAAACACAAGGAAAAGATAGTGGCAGGGCCAGCTTTAGCAACTGTGTGGCTCTATGCGATATTCCATGCACGTCCCCCAGCCCATGGATAGGGACTCACTATTATCAGTCCTGCCCATGAAACAGGTGGCAAGGGACAGATAACAGTGACACCAAATAAAAGGGCCTTTGCAGTAAGCGTTCATAAGCCACTTATCGAGCACTTATCGTCCAAAATGCCTACTGCTATTCAGAAAGCCTTGATAAGTGGGCAATAAAGGCCTGAAACGTCCAAAAAAAAAATTCAAAAACAAATCGCTGAGTGAGCGGTGATAAGCCACTTATCGCCGCTTTTCTGAATGTTCATAAACTCATGCAATTCTATTAGCCGTGAGTAGGTTATCGATGCCTATCACAGCTCTAGAATGGCGATTTTCTCCCCAAATCCAAACGCCAGAAAAAGTTGGCGGGAGGTGGGGAGAAGCGGCAATAAGCTCGAAGTGGGACTTAGAAAATAAAATTCATTTCTCCTGCATCGGATTGATGCCAGGGGTCTCCAGAGCTGATACCTATTAATATTAGCACCGGAGACCCCCGGCATGAATCCGACGCATGAAAAATGCATTTACAGGCAACTTCATTACCTTAGCGGCTAACCGCTAAGGCAATGGAGGGGTTAACCACCAGTGCCATGCTTATTGTGGGTAGCGGGGGTGGGTGAAGGTGGTATTTGGCACTTGGTGGGTGTTTAGGCCATGCGGGGGTGGGGGGTTGCAAATGGAGTTAATCCTTCATTATCTTTGCGGTTAAAACCACTAAGGCAATGAAGGGGTTAACCCCTCCCGCTACCCGCCCGCAAGGTCTAAACAACCATCCTTGGTGCTACTACACCCTTCACCCACACCTGCTACCCACAATAAACACTAACACACACAACAGCCTTACTACCCACATCCTAGGACACCAAAATAACATTACGATATCTAATACACAGCCCACCCCCTGTGCTCCCCATAAAACCATGATTTATTTTTTTACACACAATTAATACCACAGGCCGGCGGGGTCCCCGGGTGGTCCCAACGGGTGTCCATAGGCCCTACAGTGCACCCCTGGGGTACCCAGGGGTGTCTGGGGGTCTATGGGTGGTCCCCGCTTGGCTCTGTGGCCTCCAGGTGGTCCCCACGGGCACCAATGGGGTCCACGGGTGTTCCCTGCGGGTCCCTGGGTCATCCAGATGGTTGTCTTAAGGCCCTCGGGTGGTTCCTATGGGGATCTGGAGGCCCTCGGGTGGTTTCCACGGGTGTCTGGGGGTCACTTGTGTTGTCCCTGCGGGTCCCCGGGGCCCCCACAGCTGTGGGGCCCCTGATTCTTCCCATTGCGAAACCGGTAGGAGTCACAAGAGGCAGCTCTGGCAGTCTCCCTTTGGCTGGAACGAGATTCCAGGAAGTGTTTGCAGAGAGGTTTTTCTGCCGTGTGTTCGCGTGTCCTGACAGCTTTGCATCCACACTGAGCCCCTGCTACCACTTCTTGCAGTTAGTTTCATTCCCCTCAATTGGGTTTGTTCTTTCTAGAAGTTATTAGGCATCCTTAGTGGATGTCATTTTAACTTATCTAGTTGTTAGTTTGTGTACTTCACGGAAGTCATGTATTGGTTTAGCATTCATAGGGTGTCATTTACCATACATAGTATATATTTTATATGTGTATTTATATGTGTTTTTGTCTTGTACATTTTAGTTATTGATTTTTGTTTTTGTGGTCACAGTGAACTTTATTAAATATTGTGATATACATTTTACTAATCTGTGGTGCGCTTGTGTGTGTTTTGTTCGTTTAGTGTTGAACTTCTACATGAAATTGTATGCAAACAGAAAACACCTAGATAACACACAGCATAAGCCAGCAGAGGACAAGTGAGAAAAAAACTCACCAATGTATGCCGATGCATCTTTCCAAATGAAGTGTCAAAGCAATAACATCCATGAAGAACTTGTTGATAAAAATCATCTACTTGTGTTATTGGGTTTTTATTACAATATAGATGTATGTTAATCAATACCCCAGCTGCTCTAATTTGCTGAATAATCTGAGTATCAATGCATTGGAGAGATAATAGCACGGTGACTGAGCAAGACAGACCGTTTCATTCTTGTCACATCTGGCAACCATGTATAGTAGTTGCAAAGTACTAGCCCAACAATGAGACTGTTCAAGGCACACAAAGAACCATAAAGTGTCCAGCAAATTAAAAGGCAACAAGTAATTCATAACATTCATCACCCAACCGTGTGAAAAAGAACTTTGTCATCAAGTGTTTATGAAATGCGGACACTTAAGTTAAATTGATCTGGGTCCGATAATGGCTGCTGTGGTTGGACATGTTGATGTCTGCTTTTGCATTCCCCTCCAAAGACACATTTAGGGGGATAAAGGAGCATTTTGAAACAGCATGCATCTTTAATTTTGTGCCATCTATTAATGTTACAGGGTTAGACAGACAGCTGACCCGGGTGATTTGATGCTCTGCTCATTTAAACGTTTGTTGGAGTTAATTTCTTTTGAGGCTGTGAAGATACCTCAGGTAATATTTTATGGAGACATCAATCTAGACATCAAAAGTGCAGTGTAGCAATAAAGTGAATGCAAAACACACACTGTGTGTGTACAGAAATCCCTATCACCATCGGAGGAACATCAATTTTTAAATGAGGAATCTAGCAATGAACATGTCGGGGAAATAACACAGATTTTAAACCAGACAACAACCAGATTTACTATTTATAACAACAATACCAACATTTATTAGCACCAAACAATACAATGTTACAGACATGATAACTGATTTCAGTGAGTCTCACTGATTTTGAGTCAGTCTCATAGATTTTTACCATCATTTTCATATACTTCAGTGTAGTCTCACTGGTAGAATTCAGTACTTTCCCATTAAAAAGCTCTATATTGTTTCTCCAAAGGAACCAACAGGCAATAAGTAAAATATACAGACAATAGTGTAATACAGCCTCACAGGGAAAAAGTACTGTTAGCATTGGTAGATAATCCTACTCACTTATTCCCAATCAAAACAAGCATAGATACCAATCTGTGGCAACATTGGTATCAGTGGTCAGTGTAGCAGGCAATAATTTGAATGCTCTTTAAAACATTTAACAGTATATCTGAGCTCCCGTGTTATGATATCACAACTCTGGCTTGTATTGGGGTCCCATGTGATCGTCACGTCAGCATGTTCAATACGTATGGGAAATGCAGAATGAAACACTGCATCTCACTCTCTCCAACTCACCTTCCTCAGGATTAAAATCCAACATTACTTTTTCCCGGTGGGGAACGTGTTACACTATTGTGTGTTTATTTTATTTTTCATTGCCTATTGGCTCCCTGGTCTATGGAGAAAAAATGATCACCTGGAAGAACTGGAGAAGCAGATCCTCTCCAGGGTTTGAGCAGCCAGGACTCCAATTATATTTTCACTTTATTTTAGTGTCACTATTTTAACAAATTATCACATCACTTAAGTTTATATTCACACATACAACAAAAGACAAAAATACCTAATGCTACATCCAATGTGACAGCAAATACATAGTAAAATACTTAAATGTTTGTGTTCTAATAAGTAAGGGTCATTTAGTGAAACCCTTTGGCCAAAGCGTTATACTGTAAGCCTGCATCCACATCACGGCATGTCCACTATGCAGGTCCTAACACTACTAGTGAGTATTCACATTTACCTCTACAGTGGAGGTATCAATGTGATGACGTCCTCCGTTGGATAATAGAACATAAGTCACATGTCCCTTATTTACTTATTGACATGTGACTTACTTTCCATTGGTCCAACGGAGGACGTCATCATGGAGGTAAAACAGGCAACAATCAAGTAGGAGCGAGCTCAATACAGCACCACACTGAGCTACATGGAGCCTTTCAAGCACAGAATGACGATGTGTACCAACTATCCGTTCTGTGATTCCTTATGGTGAAATTGCGGTGAGCATATGGGTTCCCATACACCGCCCTGGAGTAACCTGTATAATAGCAAAGATCTCTGAAGGACCTAGCGCTTTAACATCTCAAGAGTTCGTGTTATTGCCACCCATATATCAATCTGTGAGGTGAATAATTAACTTATTGAGAGGTGTTTTCACTCTACCTGAACTAATATACTGAGGTTACTATTTAATGGGACTTTTACCAACATACTGCCTTTCTCCCCCTGCTTACAGTATATATCTGTGGGACTTTAACAGCGGATTCCATTCTATTAGTGGAGAGAGTTGGTAACTCAGTTGCTCATATTTCACAATACAAAGGTTAACCTTTAACTAATTTCATCACGTGGGACTGAACGTGTTGCTTTGTTAAAATTAATTGTGAATCAACTATTTTATGTCTAAATTAGTGAGCATTGTCTTTTTTTATATTGATTAAAGATCATGTTTTTTTTTAGTAATACATGGACTGCACTTTTCATTTTTTTTAAATATATAATGTGAAGGGATTGGGGCACACAGTTACAGTAGTATAGACCAGACTCCTGAGTAGGGTGCTGCTATCAGAGTGCCTATAATGAACTGTACACAAATAACAAAGGAATTTGCACACCAAAAATATGCAAAAAAAAATGTTTTTTGCTACCCACTGGAGACTTTATCTTGTGCTATATATATATATATATATATATATATATATATATATATATATATATATATATATATATATATACATACAGTATGTAGACATAAGTATTTTTATTTGACACATGACATGAAAACGTAGGTCTGTATTTTTTTTAAATACAGCTAATTTTTTTATATATATAATGTACTAGCTGAGAGACCCGGCGTTGCCCGGGATGTAATGTTCCCGCTCCTCTCTCTCTCCTGCCCCCTCTCTCGGTTTGTCCCCCATTCACATCAATCCAGCCCCCTCCCTCCCTCCTTTACAGCTCTGTTTGTCCCCCTTTACAGCTTCATGCAGTGTGTGTGCGTCAGTCATTGTGTGTGCGTCAGTTAGTCACTGTGTGTGTGTGTGTGTGCGCGCGCGCGCCAGTGAGTCTGACGCAGAAACACAAACACACACACAGACTGACTGACGCACACACACACAGTCAGTGTGTGCGTGCGTGTGCGCCTCAGTCAGTGTGTGTGTGCGGCAGTGTGTGCGCGTCAGTCAGTGTGTGCGTGCGTGCGGCAGTCAGTCAGTGTGTGTGTGTGTGCGTGCATCAGTCACTGTGTGTGTGTGTGTGTGGGGGTGGGGTGTGTGCGCGCACGCGTCAGTCAGTGTGTGTGTCAGTCAGTGTGTGTGTCAGTCAGTGTGTGTGCAGTCAGTGTGTCAGTCAGTGTGTGTGTTTGTCAGTCAGTGTGTGTGTGTGTGTGTGTGCGTGCATCAGGGTGTGTGCACGTGTGGCTGTCAAGGGTTGTGTGCGTGCGGCTGTCAGGGGTTGTGTGCGTGTGTCAGTCAGTGTGTGCATGCGTCAGTCAGTGTGTGTGTGTGCGCCTGTCAGGGTTTGTGTGCGTGCACCTGTCAGGGTTTGTGTGCGTGCGCCTGTCAGGGTTTGTGTGCGTGCGTCAGTCAAAGGGCAGACGCGGGGGGGGGGGGGTGTGAAGGGCCGGCGTGGGGGTGGGGTGAAGGGCAGGCGTGGGGAGGGGGTGAAGGGCAGGCGGGGGGGGTGAAGGGCAGGCGGGGGGGGGTGAAGGGCAGGCAGGGGGGGTGAAGGGCAGGGGTAGGGGGCGGGGGTGAAGGGCAGGGGTAGGGGCGGGGGTGAAGGGCAGGGGTGGGGGGGGCTGAAGGGCAGGGGTGAAGGGCAAGGGTGGGGGGGGGCTGAAGGGCAGGGGTGAAGGGCAGGGGTGGGGGGGGCTGAAGGGCAGGGGTGAAGGGCAGGGGTGGGGGGTGAGGGCAGGGGTGGGGGGGGTGAAGGGCGGGGGTGAAGGGCAGGGGTGGGGGGGTGAAGGGCAGGGGTAGGGGGGGTGAAGGGCAGGGGTAGGGGGGGGAAGGGCAGGGGTAGGGGTGGGAAGGGCAGGGGTAGGGGGGGGAAGGGCAGGGGTAGGGGGGGAAGGGCAGGGGTAGGGGGGGTGAAGGGCAGGGGTAGGGGTGGGGTGAAGGGCAGGGGTAGGGGTGGGGTGAAGGGCAGGGGTAGGGGTGGGGTGAAGGGCAGGGGTAGGGGTGGGGTGAAGGGCAGGGGTAGGGGTGGTGAAGGGCAGGGGTAGGGGGGTGAAGGGCAGGGGTAGGGGGGGTGAAGGGCAGGGGTAGGGGGGGTGAAGGGCAGGGGTGGGGGGGTGAAGGGCAGGGGTAGGGGTGGGGGGTGAAGGGCAGGGTAGGGGTGGGGTGAAGGGCAGGGGTAGGGGTGGGGTGAAGGGCAGGGGTAGGGGTGGTGAAGGGTAGGGGGTGAAGGGCAGGGGTAGGGGGGGTGAAGGGCAGGGGTAGGGGGGGGTGAAGGGCAGGGGTAGGGGGGTGAAGGGCAGGGGTAGGGGGTTTGAAGGGCAGGGGTAGGGGGGGTGAAGGGCAGGGGGGCTGAAGGGCAGGGGGGGTGAAGGGCAGGGGGGGTGAAAGGCAGGGGGGGTGAAAGGCAGGGGGGGTGAAAGGCAGGGGGGGTGAAAGGCAGGGGGGGTGAAGGGGAGGGGGGGTGAGGAGAGGCGGGGTGAACGGCAGGGGGGGTGAAGGGCAGGGGTAGGGGGGGTGAAGGGCAGGGGGGGTGAAGGGCAGAGGTAGGGGGGTAAAGGTTAGGGGGGTGAAGGGCAGGGGTAGAGGGGGTGAAGGGCAAGGGTAGGGGGGGTGAAGGGCATGGGTAGGGGGGGATGAAGAGCAGGGGTGGGGGTGAAGGGCAGGGGGAGGGGGGTGAAGGGCAGGGGTAGGGGGTTGGGGAGGGGCAGGGGTAGGGCATGAAAGTGAGGCATAAATTGTTGGCAGGAGTAAAATGTCCACACACACACACACACAGAGATCCGAGGAGGCTGCTTGGCCCCCCCAGCGGGCGGGGAGTTAAGGTAGCGCCGGGGAGTTAAGGGAGCGCCGGGAGTTAAGGGAGCGGCGGGGAGTTAAGGGAGCGCCGGGGAGTTAAGGGAGCGTTGGGGAGTTAAGGGAGCGTCGGGGAGTTAAGGGAGCGTTGGGGAGTTAAGGGAGCGCCGGGGAGTTAAGGTAGCGCCGGGGAGGTAAGGGAGCGTTGGCGGCTTGGGTAGGAGGGCCGTGCCGCGCTTACCCTCCGTGTTTCCGGGAGCCGGTTGAGAGCGAGGGGGGAGGAACCTGCAGTTGGCGGCAGGGGCAGGAGGGCCACGCTTCCCCTCCGCCCAGGAGCCGGTGCAGGGCGGCGCACGTGATGGGGGGGGACCAGAGGGGTGTGTGTGTGTCCTTTGGCCCGTCACTCCGCCTCAGGCCAATGAGAGGTGTGCGGGGGCGGGCAGCCCAAGGGAGCAATCTCATTGGCCTGGCCAAGGTCCAATGGGATTGCCGCTAGGGACACAGGGAGGGACACAGGGAGACACATACAGACATAGCCACATAGGACGCTTTCAGAAATATATAGTAGATATAAATTATGTTTGGACAGACATATTATTATGTAACTTTATCGATAACTGTTTGTGCAGCTTGAATTTATGTTAAAACTTTAGTATACTTGACTGTGATACTCCTCTGGTACTCATCAATTCTAAACCCATTTAGCAGCTGTGAATTCAATAGTTATTTTCTTGCGCTTGTTCTTTTATGGGAATGGTATTATTACAGCAACATTTGACTGCTGCCTTTGAAACATGCAATTCCCTTAATTCTGCCACATTGTAAATCAATCAGATGTGAAATTGAAAATAAAAAATTGCACGTCTCCACGAACTCAGCATTGCAAGGAATATGAAATGCAGAACTATGTCTGCTCTCTTCTGCAGGAAGAAATTAAGCTTTGTGTTTTGGTGTTCTGCAAGGCACAGGTTTAAATGCCTATAATTTTAGCTGGAAATGCTATATACCTGTAAGCAACAAAGAACATACTGTAGAAACATAGTTTGTCTGCAAATAAGAACCACTTGACCCACCTAGTTTGCCCATTTTCCATCTATTGTAAAATATCAGATCTATTTGGCCCTTGGTTTATTTCCTATTTAGGATAGCTTTGCGTCTATCGCAAGCATTTTTTTAATTCTGTTACTGTATTAGCCTCTACCACCTGCTGGGAGGTTATTCCAACGAATCCACCATCCTTTTAATGAAGTACTTCCTCACATTTCCCCTGAACCCCACACTTCCAGCTCCTCTTTCTCTAAAATATGCTTCATTCCTATACCTTGCTGAAACTAAGCACCAGATCCAAAAAGCTTTGTTAAGTCTGTCAGGGCTCATTATTTTCACGGTGGTGAACAAATAGTCACAAAGTTATTCATATGAAAAAATAACAGCCGTTGTTTAACTCATTAGCATAGGCTCAACGAAAGTGTTAAAGTTTAGCCCGCCAACTTTTCTATTTCTTCTCAAACCTGCAAAAGTTTGTTCAAATCTTTTGTTATTTAAAAACTGCGTGGATGCATGCAATTTCACCTAAGTATCTAAGTTATTTTAAATTTGCTTCAATTTTAAGCACATTTTCTCTTTAACTGTCAAACTTTTGCATAATTAAGTGATTTCTTGCATAATTAAACTAATTTTCTATGTCCTTTAATCACAGTCGATTGTCCAACAAATATATAGATACGGCTTTTTACGAACTTAGACGAATTGGTGAAAGTCAAACTTTTGAAGGAGCTCTACAGTATGTTCGCAGCGGATTTGCAATTTGGGGAAACGTTTACTCATTGTTAGTCATGTTATTGTAATGAAACATTGTGTTATCTGACAATAACGTCACGGTAAGTATGTCTCACCTACACGACAGGATATTCTCTGAAATATGTGTGGAGAGAAGAAGAGAGAGATTTGCATTGACGAACCCAAAAGTTTACCAAGTTTGTTAGAGGGGAAAAAAGGAATCGCAGGACGGGTCTCTCTCTGTGTTTTGTTTGGATTTAAACATTTGTTACAAAGTTCTACTAGGACCGAATGAATTTCAAAGTTTTCAAAGTTCCGATTTCAAACCCACTTACCTCCCCATCCTATCGTTGCTCTAGATTGGCGAGTGTCTCACAAA